>NC_057806.1:4175731-4181023 GCF_018294505.1 Triticum aestivum
CTCCTCCACCTCCTCCTCCTCCACCACCACCACCTCCTCCTCCTCCTCCTCCTCCCTAGAGTGTACCTCACTAGAGGAGGGTACCTCACTAGAGGAGGGCCTCGAAGACAACACCCCTAAGTCAGTGAGGGTGCGCTGTTTCTGGCTGCGACCCCCTGTAGTGGCTCTCCCCCCAGCACCTCATCCTCTAGAGGCACCTCTCCCTCGACCTCCCTGTGAGGAGTCATCGTCAAGTAGCCAAGGGGGAGGATTACGTGCTCGACCACTCCGACTAGGCAGGCCGACGACCTTGCGTAGGAAACCCACGCCGTCGGCCTTCCCCTTGCCCATGTTCCACGAACCTGCATTGAAAAAAGAAAAAGCAATTAGTAAATTAATGAAATGAAGGAAAAGGCATGATAATAAACACATTAATAAAAATGCATATTCCTAAACTATAGAAAAAAATACTTGTAACGTACATCTGCTAGAACCCATATGAATCATCACTGTTGTAACCTCTTTCTCGGTCCATCTCATCATCACTATCAATCATATCATCTTCGTTGTCCGACGGAGGTGGAGGCTCTTCCTCGTCGTCAGCGTCTTCGTTTAACTTTTCTAGCATAAGTATGTCATTTTCATTGACAATGGTCTCACCATCATTCCGTGCATCGTCGACGTTTGGGTCCACATCATCATCACCCAATGGTCTAGCGTCATCGTTTCTAACCACATCATCATCATCATAATCAGGTTGCTCTAGATAGAACACTCCCTCGTATGGGGTTAATGTTGTAGTAATCGTCTTCATTCGGGTCTGGTAGCTTACCATGTGGCGACACCTTGAACACAACTTCCCAACCCTTTAGATACACTTTCTGGCATGGGTAAGGCAGATAATATACTTGTGTAGCTTGGGTAGCCGCAATGAAGAGATCGGCTCCGGCATAGACGGTTGATGGTTTAACTTTGACCAAACCAATGGAAGGCGTATGTTTTACCCCTTCCGTGGATCGAACCATCGGCATTTGAACACAGGCAGACTTAGGGTCTCACGCCCCTGGCGGAATTTAACCTCGTATATATTTTGTACCCTTCCGTAGTAGTCTACTGAATTTTGACCGGGGGTATACACTCCAGTATTTATAGTTTTGGGATCGGGGCGGCTGTTTTGGTGCTCCTCTGTATGGAAGCGATACCCATTCACATCATACTTTTTACATGTCATGACGGCAGGGTCAAAACCCATGGAAACCCATCTCAATTCATCATCCATAGATATGTTCGGATCTTTTCCCTACAAGTATAATGGAAATTGTTGCGTGCATTAGTTCGGTTAACTAATAAATGTTGAAGTAGGTATTTAATAGGGGAGTGTGGAAAATTACTTTGTCCATGAACCAAGCAACAAAATTTTTACGTCCAGGGTTTCCATGACGGAGAAGAGTAAGTGCCTCCGCCTCAGTAGGAGGATTCACTCCCGTCCATTCCTCTTGAACAAAATCACTAAAAACAGATAAGCGGTGTTAGACCGGGACTAAGTGAACATGAAACATGATGATGTGGAAGACATAAAGGAATGGTGTAGTGGTATTACCTCATCCACACATCCTCAACTTCCTTGATGTTGTGCAAGATATAGAACATGAGGTCCTCCCACTCTTGTCGTGGCATGTTATAAGATTTCGAGGCCCCAGCCCTCCCACCTTGCGCGTTGAATAGATCGTGTCTGGGTTGATACTTGGGCTCTTCTATATTGTATCGAGGCACCTTGTTATGCAGATGGGGAACGTGGTCTAGATAGTATGATGTCCTGAGGTCTGACACCTCCTCTAGGATAACTGCCTCAGCTATGGAAGCTTCAATCTTAGCTTTGTTTCCACATTTCCGTCGGAGATGCTTGTTCTGCCTCTCAGGGCCGTACTACCATCGATTTTGCACAGGGCCCCCCAACAATACCTCGTTCGCGAGGTGCAGAATGAGATGTGTCATCGGAGTAAAGAAGCCTGGCGGAAAGATCTTCTCTAGCTTGACTATCAACTCTGGTGCCTTCTTATGCAATTTTTCAATCACCTCTTTACTTACTTCTTTAGCACAGAGTGTGCGGAAGAAATGGCTAAGCTCGGCAAGCACTCGCCAGACATGCCCGGGGACATAGCCTCGAACCATCACCGGCATTATCCGCTCAATCCACACATGGTAGTCATGACTCTTCAGGCCGGTCACTTTGCCCGTTGAAAGATTGACTCACTTACTTATATTCGATGCATAACCATCGGTGAACTTCAAAATTTGTTTCAGCCAGATAAGTACTTCTTTTTTTCTGGCGGTTTAAGGACAAAGTCAGCATCTGGCTTGAACCAGTTTTTTCGACCGCCTGTGGGAGGCTTCATGTTCAGGCGTGGTCTATCACAAATTCTCTGTTGATCAGCTCTACCTTTTACGTTATCCTTCATCTTATCAGGAATGTTGAGGATCGTGTGGAAAAGGGACTCTACCACATTCTTTTCGGTGTGCATCACATCAATATTGTAAGGAAGTTTGAGGTCCTTGAAATAGGGAAGCTGCGAGAAGGGGGCAATGTGCGTCCAGTTGTGCATCTCACCATATCCCTCGAAGCCTTTGGCTTTGGCTTTGCCTTTGCCTTTGACTTTAGGCTTGAGAGCTTTTAGCTGAGCAAGAACATCTGCCCCCGAAAACGTTGGAATCTCGGTTACTTCATGAACAACCCGGCCTTTCGTGAAGTTCTTCTTGTCTTCCCTGTCTGGATGGTCTGGAGGGAGGAACTGTCGATGCAGGTCAAAGGCTACATACTTGCCACCCTTACTCAGCCAAATCATTCGCAGAGCCTGCATGCACACTGGGCATGGCATCTTACCACTTGTACAACATCCGCAGAATAGAGCATAGCCGGGAAAGTCATGCATGCAATAGTGCAACCAAACTTTCATCAAGAAATTTCTCTGCAGATCCCGGTCGTATGTCAACCTCGGAAAGTACCAAGAATGGTGCAAAGCATCCACAAGCGGCTGCATAAACACACCCAATTGCTTCCCCGGGTAGTCAGGCCCCGGAATGATGAGTGACAAGAACATGGTCTTCCGTTGCATTAGGGCACCGGGAGGAAGATTGAGCGGAATTACAAACACAGGCCAGCAGCTGTATGGATTGGACGACATACCATATGGATTCAACCCATCACCTGATATGGCTATTCTTACATTCCCAGCCTCGGCTGCTTCCTCGGGGTATTCTTCATCGAATGAATTCCATGCTTCCCCTCCCGATGGATGTACGATTTTTTTTGGATTGTACCTTATACCTTCCTTGTGCCACTTCATCATTTTGGCAGACTCCTTCGTGATGAAAAGGTGCTGCAGTCTTTTTATAAAATCAAGATACGAAGAACCTTAACGGGGATGGTTAGCTGCTTTTTCTCACCATCCTCACCGACCACCTCAATGTACCGAGATGAACCGCACTTCCTACAATACTTGTCATCCGCATACTCGTGCCTAAACAAAAGGCAATTCTTTGGGCAAACATCTACTTTCTCATAATCCATAGAGAGTGCCTTCATGATTTTCTTTGTATTGTACATGCTTTTCGGCAGTTCATGACCCTCAAGGAGGCTGTTAGCCCATACTCCCAGGAATACTTCGAAGCATTTCTGGCTACAGCCGTACTCGGCCTTCACTGCAATCAGTTGCGAGATGGCATCCAGCTGAGATAATTTCGCACCCGCATAAAGAGGTTTCTTCGACGAGGCCAAGACCTCCAAGAAGGCCTTTCCGGTTGCCTCCGGCTCCTCCGGTTCATTCTCTGAAGGTGTCGCATTTGCCGTTTCTGCAACAATGACATCATCTAGCATGTCCCTGACCCCGTCGTCCTCATATCCATCGATGCGTTGTCGCATCACCTCCTCTCTACCACGGTCCTGCTCGGCTATGTTTATCGGCAGCATGTCAAAGTTTGGCATATATCCGTGTGTGCGAAGGTGCTCACTCATGTCCGTCTGATTTCTACGGTGACATCTGGCACATCTCGCACAGGGGCATGGTGGGATAATTTTCATTGGACGACGGAATATCTCCTTCAAATACACATCGGTTTTCGCGATCCACTCTGATGTTACTCGATTCCGACGGATAAAACCACTGTACATCCACTGATTATCTGCCATCCTCTGCTTTTTTGCAAGCCACACAACATAATTAAGGATTCACTTAAATTAATCACATCAAATTTTCAGTTTCTACCGCGTTTAATCCACCTACATCTCTAATAGGTAAAGATGGGTCCTAATCCCACCCGAGGATGTGTAGATTGAGTACGTTCTCCATTCTACCCCGTTCCGAGACAAAATTTCGGCAGCACCTCCCCGCTGTTCTCCAGATACACGTCTCGGCAAATAGCCGAGAGAATGTGCTCCGGAGAACAATGGGGAGGCGCCGCCGAAATCCTGTCTCAGAACGGGGTAGAACATGGAGAACATACCCAATCTACACATCCTCGGGCTGTCCATGGAAAACGCTGGACAATCCGAAAGAGCTGCGGTGATAAATATGCAATTGAATGCATATTTATCGATGCAACCCTTTCGGACGGGAGACGCCTAGGTTACGCCACTTGACTTGAGAATGAAATCTAGTGATATGAAAAATTGGAGGAGATGGACTTGTAGCTCACCCTCGGCTGTAGAGGAAGTAGTCGAACAGCAGAGGGATGCTCAGGGGGACCAACGCGCTGGACAACGGTCACTCCAATGAAATGCTAAACCACAAAGCTTACAAATTCCATCGCGACAAAAAATTAGAACATCACAACTCATAGAGCATATTTAAAACATTTAAACATGCATTCATTTATTTTTGCATCATGTAGGCAAAAAAACTAACAACATTAACAATATATTCATCATCGTCATCACATATTCATCATCATCATTATCACCTATTCGTCTAACCAAATTTTTTTACTACCTATATTCATCATCGTCATCACATATTCATCATCGTCATCACATATTCATCATCGCCATCACATATTCATCATCCTCACCAATTTTTTTTCAAGGTATGCAACATATAGCATCTCATCTAACCAAATTTTTTTACTACCTATCTCACTATCTATCTAACTATCTACCTATCTAACTATCTATCTAACTATGTATCTAACTATCTAAATACCTATCTAACTATCTATATCTAACTAGCTACAAAATTACTAAAAAACACTAAAAACTTCAAAAAAATCACCTTCGAGAGGCCCGGCCGGAGTTGGGCGGGGAGGCGCGGGGTAGGGGCG
>NC_057806.1:4181663-4184104 GCF_018294505.1 Triticum aestivum
AAGCTCCGGTATTCATTAGACTTACATGAAGAAAATGGACAGTTGTTGTGAACTTTTCAGTGCTCGGTATTAGACGTTCTGCGGTAACGATGCCATCGCCGTCCGTGAGGGGGGAGGGGGCCACGCCCCGGAGACGCGTCCCGCCTCTTCGGACATGCCACCACACCACCCCGCATGTATGAGGGCCCGGTGCGACGCTCCGGTGGCATTGCTACCCCCCCCCCCAGTGCCCCCGTCCCGTCTAACCTTGTAGCGTTTGACCACGGGATCTACCCCTTTGACTATGCATGGACGGGCTTTGACCAGTGGACCTCCCCACCCGGTTGTGTTAGGTCAGCCCATAGGAACACTTTGGAGCAACATCCGGGGCAGACCCATAGCAAGATCCCCTCCGTGTAGACCCCACGCGTCCGTTTCCCCCCTCCAGGTGCCGGCGGCAGCGCCGTCCGTGAGGGGGGCACACCCCGAACACGCGTGCCGGGCGTTTGCAACCGCGACAACACTTCCAGACTTGTGAGAGGCCGCCGGCACAAGATTTGGCGGCATGCTAGCCCCCGGAGGCCGCCGGCCACAGCCGTAGACGCGCGAAGGGCAATCCGCGTAGAGGGAATTTTTCGGATACTTCTCCATCACCAAAAATTATGAAAAAATACCATCGTTCCTATAGCACATGTGCCCATGTCGTGCAAAAAAATCATGATTTTATCGCGCTCCGAGTATTTAGTAATATTGACGCCGCATCGTTACCGCAGAATGTCTACTACCGTGTCATCGCCGTCCGTGAGGAGGGCCACGCCCCGGAGACGCGTCCCACCTCTACGGAGATGCCACCACACCACCCCGCATGTATGAGGGCCCGGTGCGACGCTCCGGTGGCATTGCTAACCCCCCCCCCCCAGTGCCCCGTCCCGCCTAACCCTGTAGCGTTTGACCACGGGATCTACCCCTTTGACTTTGCACGGACGGGCTTTGACCAGTGGACCTTCCCACCCGGTTGTGTTAGGTCAGCCCATAGGAACACTTTGGAGCAACATCCAGGGCAGACCCACAGCAAGATCCCCTCCGTGTAGACCCCACGCGTCCGTTTCCCCCCTCCAGGTGCCGGCGGCAGCGCCGTCTGTGAGGGGGGCACACCCCGGACACGCGTGCTAGGAGTTTGCAACCGCGACAACACTTCCAGACTTGTGAGAGGCCGCCGGCGCAAGATTTGGCGGCATGCTAGCCCCCGGAGGCCGCCGGCCACAGCCGTAGACGCGCGAAGGGCAATCCGCGTAGAGGGAAATTTTTGGATACTTCTCCATCACCAAAAATTATGAAAAAATATCATCGTTCCTATAACACATGTGCCCACGTCGTGCAAAAAAAATCATGATTTTATCGCGCTTCGAGTATTTAGTAATATTGATGCCGCATCGTTACCGCAAACGGCTACTACCGTGTCATCGCCGTTCGTGAGGGGGGCCACGCCCCGGAGACGCGTCCCGCCTCTTCAGACATGCCACCACACCACCCTGCATGTATGAGGGCCCGGTGCGACGCTTCAGACATGGCACAAATAGGTAGTTGTGTAACTAAAATAGGTAGGAGGAGAGATAGCTCTTATGTCACAAAAAAGAAGTTGTAACAAACCTTTTATGTCGGATCTAGAACAAACCAATCGGTATCGCCATCATACATCCCAACCGTGGCTCGTGATGCATATATATGCATATCAAATGCACGGTTGGACGTATGATGGTGAATCCGAATGATTTGTATTCAGTCGATGAACTGGTAGATGTATGCAGTCGATGAACTGGTAGATGTATGTAGTCGATGAACTGAAAGACTTATGCAGGGAAGGCGAGAGGTGGGCTATATATAGGGTCGTCTGGCTCACAAAGTGATTGTGGTAGTTTCGATCCAACGACTCACATGAGCTAGGAAGAAACACACCCTTGATCCAACGACTCGCAAGAGCTAGAAAGAAACACACGATCCATGTGATTCTTCCTGATTGGTGGGATGCACATTAGTACCCACTCCGGACTCCGAAACCCTGATACTCGGAAAGAGTTTGTCCAGTTTGTACACGAAGTGCGTCCAGTTTTTGTCGTGACCCTCTCTACTCTTTCGCGCATCCCCCCCTCTAAGTGACGGCTGCTCTACCTTCCGTGGAGGGGGGCCACACCATGGAGCCCCAAGACGGGGGTCTACGCATGCCAGAACACTTTCACACATGCATCGGGACCCGTGCAATGTTTTGGTGGCATAGCAACACCCCGAAGGCCACCCCGAATCCCCGTTGACCAGTAGATCTAGCCCTTTGACTTTCGCTGGACGGGCTTTGACCGGTGGACTCTTCCACCTGGTTGCGATAGGTCAGCCCATAGCAACATCCCCGAACACGGTCTGGACCCAACCCAACACTAGATTCCCTCCGGTTCCACCACACCCGCACC